>NC_060279.1:20534815-20561814 GCF_021613505.1 Equus quagga | reverse complement strand
CCTCCTTCCTCTTATATTTTTCGGTATATCATATAGCTTTACAAGGTATTACAAGACAAAAGTCTAATCCTGGTATACGACATCTATTTTCAAGCATTCATAGAATGGTCAAGATATATTAACCTCACGGCAAGAAGGAGACAACACACGTGGAATAGTGATTGGCTGATGATAAATATTCAATAAGTCATGGTCCAAATATCTATTAACATTAATCATCAGAATTCTAGCGAGGCTAAAGTTATAGCAAAGTAGAACTGGAAAATATTGTCCCAAGTTCTGATAAACTACAGAGAATCATGCTTTTTCAACTCTAGGAAACGTTCTTGTAAGTGAATGGAACATTTCTATCCACCAGAAATTGTTCATCTTTCACTGACTTTTTTTAGTACTATATGAACACTGAGACATTTTATTCTTTAATCTTTTTTAATTTTTATTTTATCTTTTTTTTGAGGAAGATTAGCCCTGAGCTAACATCTGCCGCCAATCCTCCTCCTTTTTTGCTGAGGAAGACTGGCCCTGAGCTAACGTCCATGCCCATCCTCCTCCGCTGTAATCTTTTTAAACAGTCCTCAAACTATAAGATGTACTACAATACAATCAAGATTACATTTTCTTTTGCATAATATAGACTACATTCTTATCTTCCTGGTGATGCACTATTTCACTCTGAATTTGGAAATTCATGCCCAGCACCTTTGCAAATCATCCCTGCAGGAGGCCAAGCTCTTTCATTTTCATTTTCACTCTCACTGACTTTAATATGAGAGGGTGACGTTTTTCAGACTTTGCTTTAGCTCCTGCACGATCCAAGACAGCTCCTTTCAACTGTGTTTTAGGTGGAACATCACCCAATAATGTGTGTAATTGACTACCAGACTATTAGATTATTTGACAGAGACTGGCTAAACTCTTTTTATCTACAGCTAGACATTTCTTTGAAGTTAGAAGTGGCCGTATGACTCTGTTTCTGGTTGTGAAATCTGGGCAGAAATGTTGCATGCCCTTCTTCCCCCATCATTTAGCAGAATGCCAATGCCCAGGGAGACTTAGATGCCTCACGCACTGAAGAAAGCAGAGCACAAAAGACTTGGAACGAAAATGACTGTGGAGCAGAATCCCTGCCCCTGCCACAGGTCAGCCTCCTCATGAGCGGGAAACAACCTACTTACGAAGTCCACGAGATTTCAGAATTTATATTTATTGCCTCTACACATTTAAATAATCTAGAAATTGTTATTAGACATGAGGTACTGTCACAAGAAAACCTCAACTGTGTGGTATGAGTTAGAGGTTAGGCAGCTAAACATTTCGTAAAGCCATTGTCTGAAAAGTTCTAAGGCGGACTTGTAGCTACAGTGGAGGAGGTTGGATAAGAGAGTATTAAAGAGTGTTGGTCTTTAATGGCCATGTGTAGCCTGTTACTAAAAGAAAAATACAGTCAGGCAAGAAATGGCTGTGTAGCAAGTCATGAAGAGGAAGAGAGGACCATTACATGGGATCTCAAAGTGTTGGAAAACTATGTTTCTAGAACCCAAGCCGTGGAAAGTTTTTGTCCTACAAAGATACTATAAGATTCAGCCTTGCTGAAAAACAACAACAACAACAAAAACAGAAAAAGAAAATCTAAGGGTTTGGCCTTCCCTCCAAGTTTGATGTCCTCTTGATTGTTGTCATTAAGTTGAGAGAGAGGTATAGGGCCAGGAAGCAAAGAAATGAGTTTGACAATTCTGAGTAGGAATGTTACTGGTGCATGGTACTAACTAGAAACAAATGAGTTAGAAGCCTATGTTCTTAAGGGACTTGCATGGCCAAGAACCGTGAATCCCGTCTACAAATGCCTCTCATTGCTCAATGCTCATAAAAATCTTCAGTGATCCAAAGTTGCACCACCATAAACTGAACTATGAATGCTGTCAGGAGGGTGTGATTTGCAACACCCGTTTCAGAGGTGGCCAGGGAGAAGGGACAAGGAACAACTTCCGAAAGGGCAGAGCCAGGGAACAATGGACAAAGTCCTTGCTCCACATGAGTAAAATCAGCTCCTAATCAAGGAACTTCCCTACCTTCAGGGAAAGGGACCTTCACAATGTTTGCACAGCAGGATTTCATATTTTTACGGACTATGTGACTTTCATTCCTTATTTTACTGAGTGGAAACTTTTATTTCTGGTTATACTCTCCCTGATCCACCATTGCGTATTAGACAGAGGAAATGGAGCAGACAACTTGTCCTTTTTAGTTTATAGATGACCAGAACATAAGGATAAAAAAACAGACCACATGGAGAGGAACTAATATTACCCAGAGATACTGGATTTAGATCTGGAGGCAATGTCTGAATATGTCTTTTTAAATTTTGAAACAACCTTATCAAAGTACAATTTATGTTCAACAAAATACACCCATTTAAAGTATAGAATTCCATGAATTTTGACAGCTATCTACATCCATGAAACCACAGCCACAATTAAGATGGAAAACATTTCTATCACGGAAAAATCTTCTTGTGCGCCTTTGAAGTCTGTCTCTCTCTCTATGTTTAGCCCGAGGCAATCACTGATCTACGCTGTCACTATAAAATAGTTTGCATTTTCCAGAATTTTATCTAAACTGAATCAGATAGTGTAAACTCTTTTGTATTTGGATTCTTTCCCTCAGTATAGTTATTTTGAAGCTCATTCATGTTGTTGAACAAATCAGTGGGTCGTTGATTTTTGTTGCTGAGTGATATTCCTTGAATGGATATCTCACATTTAGTTTATGTTGATGGATATTTAGGTCACTCACCTGTTGATAGGTATTTAGGTCATTTCAAGTTTTGGATGTTGTGAATAATGCTGCTATGACCATTCATATATCAGATATCGCTTGGGCATATATTTTCCTTTCTGTTGAGTAAATACGTAGGAGTTGAATGGCTGGTCATATAGCAGGTGGTTAGAATTTATAACAAACTGCAAAATAACTGTCCAAAGAGTCTGTACCATCAGTAGCATATGAGAGAGTTCCAGCTGATCCATTTTCTTGCCAACATTTGGTGTTATCTGTCAGTCTTTTTAAATTTAGCTATTATAATGCATGTATAGTGGTGTCTCATTATGGTTTTCATTCGAAATTCCCACATGATTGATGAACATCTTTTCCTGTGCTTGAAGACTATTCATAAATCTTTTTGTGTGAAGTGTGTCCTTAATCTTTTGCTAATTTCTTAATTAGGATGTCTTATTTTTCAGTTGCAAATGTTTTTATATATTAGGCATACGTGTTCTTTGTCAGATACATTCTTTTCATCCCAACCTGTGGCTTTTCTCTTCATTTTTAATAGTGCCTTTTGAAGAGCCAATATTTTTAATTTTGATAAATTCCAATTTATCTATCTTCTTCTTTTATGATTTTTGTGGCTTTTGCCCTAAGAAATCTCAGCCTGCTTCAAGGTGACTGTGATTTTTTTTTTTAAGTTTCATAGGTTTTACATTTAGGTCTAGAATTTATTTCAAGTTAAATTTTGTGTAAAGGATAGGATAAAGGTCAATTACGTTTTTTTTTTTTCACACAGATAGGCTGCTGATCCAGTGCCATTTGTTAGAAGGTTTTTCTTTCCTATTGAATATATGGTGCATTTTTGCTGAAAGAGAAATGACCATGTATGTGTAGGTGCCCTTCTGGAATCTATTCTGTTCCATTTATCTGGATGTCTATCCTTTTACCCACCCCACATTGTCTTAATTACTGTAGTTTTACTGTAAGCCTTGAAATCAAGTGGCATAATTCCTCTAACTTCATTTTTCTTTTTAAAAATTCCTTTGGCTATACTAAGTTGTTTGTATTTTCACAATACTTTAGAATAAACTTGTCAATTTCTATTTTAAAAGCCATGCAAAATTTTATTGAAATTGCATTAAATCTCTAGATCTTTTTGGGTAGAACTAACATCTTAACAATATTGAGTCTTCTAATTCATAAACATAGTAAATCTTTCCACTCATTTATGTAGGTCACCTTAAATTTAATCCATCAAGGATTTATAGTGTTCAATATAAAACTGGTACATATTTTATTAAATTTATTTCTAAGTAGTTCATGTTTTCTCATGCCATTGTAAATGAAATTGTTTGCTGCTAGTATACAGAAATACTACTGGTTTTTGTAAACAATTTTGAATCCTGTGTGCATGCTAAATTAACTTAATTTTACTAAGGTTGTTTTTTTCCTTAAGGTTTTCTATATACACCATCATGACACCTTCAAATAGAAGCAATTTTACTTCTTCCTTCTGTATGCTTTTTATTTCTCTTTCTTACCTTATTGCACAAGGTGAGGCCTACGATATAGTACTGAATAGAAATGGTGACAGTGGACATCTTTGGCTTGTCCCAATCTTAGAGGAAAAGTGTTGAGTCTTTCACCATTAAGTACGATGTTAGCTGTAGCTTTTCCCCAGGTGCTGTTTATCAAATTGAAGACTTTCCTTTCTATTTCTATTTTGCTGAAAGTTTTTTGTTTTTACCATTGATGAATGATGAATTTCATCAGATGTCTTTTATTCATCTATGGAGATGATCATATAATTTTTAAAAATCTGTTAATCTAGAAAATGATATTCATTGATTTTCAAATGTTGAACCGACCTTGCTTCCACCCGATCATAAAATATTATTTTTACATATTCTTGGATTTGACTTGCTTTTATATATTGTTAAAGCTATTTACATCTAAAATGATGAGAATTATGGTCTGTAGTTTTCTTTTCTTACAATGACTTTGTCTGGTTTTGGTATCAAACTAATACTGGTCTCATTACATAAGCTGGGAAGTATTCCCTTTTCTTCTGGTTCCTGAGAAAAAAATTGTCCAGCATTAGCATTAGCATTATTGCTTCCTAAAATATTTGGTAATATTAACCAGTGAAACCATTTGAGCGTGGAGTTTTCTTTGTGGTAGGGTTTATAATAAGAAATTCAATTTCTTAAACAGATATAGGCCAGTCCAGGTTATCTATTTATGTTTTTGTTAATTTTGAAAATTTGTATATTTCAAGGAATTTGTCTATTTCATCTAAGTTGTCAAATATATTGGGATAAAGTTGTCCATAATTTTCCATTATCATTTTTTTAATATTCATAGATCTGTAGTGATAGCCCATCTTTTATTACTGATAGTGTCATTTTGTGTCTCTCTTCTTTTTTTATTCATGAGACTAGGTAAAGTTTTATCAATTTTATTGATTTGCTCAAAGAAACAGATTCATGTTTCATTGATTGTTCTCTATAGTTCATCTGTTTCTTATTTTGTTTATTTCATCTCTTAGTTTTATCATTTCCTTCTTTCTACTTACTTTGAGTTCAATTTGTATTTATTTTTCTAGCTTCCTAAATTGAGTTTTTAGGAAGTTTGTTTTAGACTTTTCTACTTTTCCAATATAAACATCTAAAAAATACAAATTTCCCTCTAGGCACTCCTTTAGCTGCTTTGTGTTGTGTTTTTATTACTCAGTTCAAGATATTTTCTAATTGCTCTGTGATGTCTTCTTTACCATACAATGAGTTTAGGAATGAGTTATTTAGTTTCCATGTATTTGGAATTTTTCTAAATAATTTACTACCATTGACTTTTTTGTTGAGGAAGATTAGCCCTGAGCTAACATCTGCTGCCAATCCTCCTCTTTTTGCTGAGGAAGACTGGCCCCGTGCTAACATCTGTACCCATCTTCCTCTACTTTATATGTGGGATGCCTACCACAGCATGGCCTGCCAAGCAGTGCCATGTCCACACCCAGGACCCAAACCGCTGAACCCCCGGTCGCCGAAGCGGAACTTGTTAACTTAACCACTGCGCCACCAGGCCGGCCCCTATTGTCTTTTAATTTAATACCACTGTGGTCAGAGAATAGACTCCATAAGATTTCAGTCTTTTGAAATCTATTGAGACCTTGTTTTATGGCCCATAAAATGGTCTATTTTGATGGAAAAATTTCATGTGTAGTAGAATTGAATTTACACAGCCCTGGTGTTCTAGAGGTTGAAATTTGACACTCTCACTGCCGTGGCCCAGATTGGTTTCCCAGTCAGGGAACCACACTACCCATCTGTCAGTTGTCATACTGTTGCTGCTGTATGTTGCTGTGATGCTGAAAGCTATGCCACCAGTATTTCAGATACCAGCAGGGTCACCCATGGTGAGCAAGGTTCTGCAGGGTTTCCAGACTAAGACAGACTAGGAAGGACATGGCCTCCCACTTCCAAAAAATTGACCACGAAAACTCTATGGAAAACAGTGGAACATTGTCTGATAGAGTGGTAGGTAGGTGAGAGGATGGCATAAAAATACTGGGCAGGGTTTCACTCTGCTGTACACAAGGTCACTAGGAGTTGGAATCAACTCTATGGGCATTAACAACAAAGAAATACATTTATTTTATGGTAAGTCCGGAATTCCAAACCAGGACTCCTAAGTTTAAAGCCTGTGCTTGTTTCACTAAATTTTATTTCCATCATGACCCCAAAGTATTGGTCTTTTTCTGAAACTGTATACTGTACTGATCTTTATTTGCTCCTTTAGCTTACTGATATTTTATTTTGTTTACTTTTTTAAATGATTATTTTTTTTTTTAAGATTTTGTTTTTTTCCTTTTTCTCCCCAAAGCCCCCTGGTACGTAGTTGTATATTCTTCATTGTGGGTCTTTCTAGTTGTGGCATGTGGGACGCTGCCTCAGCGTGGTGTGATGAGCAGTGCCATGTCCATGGCAGGATTCAAACCAACGAAACACTGGGCCACCTGCAGCGGAGTGAGCGAACCCAACCACTCGGCCACGGGGCCAGCCCCACTGATATTTTATTTTTATCTCTCATCTTAATGAAAGTGTACAAAGTACAGTGTGCATATGTGTGCTTCTTTTTCACAAAGGAAGAATCAGCATAAATGCGGTGCTTTGTATCAGAACTAAATCTCACGTAAGGAGATCAAAACCCTCTGGATAAACCCTTCCCCCTTATTTGTCCTTCTCTGTGCCTGGGAGCCCAACTCATGTGAGATGCACCAATAGGATCCTTTGCCCTCCCCCTTCCAGATGGTTTAGCTGATGGAAGACACCAGCAGGAAATCTGGAAAACAGGAGGAGGATAAAGTTGGGATATTTATTTGCCAAGCCATCAGGTTAACTAACCAGATAGAGACTTTAAAAGAACAAGTTTGGAAATTTGTCATAAGAAGGTCAGAAAATGAGATTTGAGAATGGACATCTCAGATAAGCCCAAGACTAAGAGAATGTTTGTGCCCAATGCACATACCACAAGGATGGTTCTTATCATGATGTCAGTAAGCCTCTTTCAACAACAAAACCAGTTTCACTCAAAGTATTTAGGTATGAAGTGGCCAGGGGGCACGGATGGAAACTATGAACTATGAACAACAGGGACTTCCACTCACAAAGGCCAATCTATCTAATCATTGCTGAGTGCTCAACTTGCCAAAAGCAGAGGCCAATGTCAAGGCTTCCATATGGCACCATTCACCAGAGTGATCTTTTGGCCACATTATGACAGATTGCTTATGTTGAAACCTACCACCTGCCCATCACTGGAGAGGTAGATGTGTATTCCTGGTGTATTGCTTTCCCTTCCTGTAGTGTTTCCTTTTTTTTTTTAAAGAGTTAATTTTTTTCCTTTTTCTCCCCAAAGCCCCCAGTACATAGTTGCATATTCTTAGTTGTGGGTCCTTCTAGTTGTGGCATATGGGATGCCGCCTCAGCATGGCCTGATGAGTGGTGCCATGTCCACACCCAGGATTCGAACCAGTGAAACCTTTGGTCGCTGCAGCAGAGCACACGAACTTAACCACTCAGTCATGGGGCTGGCCCCACCTGCAGTATTTTTTGTAGTATCAACATTTGTGGATTTAGAGAATATCATCCATCATCTTACCGATTGTCATGGGGGAACATTACCCCCAACCAAGAAACATATCTTAACAGCAAAGAAAGTGCACAGGGAAATTATCCTCAAGAATATACTAGCCTTACCTCATGCACTATCACTCGGAAAACAACTCAGAGAGTTTGTCAGTCATAATACATAGGGAAAGATAGCTTTTACCGGAAACACAATGGAAACTACGGCATTCAATAAAGATAGGCCCGCCAAGAACTCAGATCCTACTGGAAAGAAGGCTTGGGTACTCCATCAAGTGAAGTACCTACCAGCTGAGATCCTGGCAGTAGCAACAAGTGGTGGAAGGAGGAAGCAATAGCTAACTTATGACTTGTGCCAGCTACAGAAGAAAAAATAGCAGCTATGTTTTGTGTTAATTGTTTCTTCACTCTCCTCCCTTTTTCCCTACTACTTTATTTGAACAGCACTGGTGTGGCTAATATTTTAGGTTTGAAGTGAGAATATGACAAAATTGACATCGTCCCACAATGATATGGTAATGAATAGATTTTGTCTATCCTATGTGTTGATGATGCAAAGTTTTCACCCAGACTGGAATTGATGATGAACAACAAATTGCATCCCTACAAATACAATCTATACCCTACTGTTTGCCCAAGGAATCTGCCCCATAAGGACTGGCTGGGTTGAGCCCATGGGAGGCACTGGTAGAGATCGGAAGGGCATGAGAAAAGTGAATGTAGAGTAGTTTTCTCTCAGGTTTCCTCCTTGCCAAGTGGCCTTAAGAAGGCTGCATTCCTTTAATGAGGGCTAAGCCTCTCTTGAGTGGCGTTCTCTACATGGCTCTCTTAAGGTCCTGATAACTCTTTCCATCCCCTCCCCTTCCTTCAGAACTAAATATGGTAAAGGCTTCCCAGAGTATTGCACTAACCTTTTTTTGCTTTTCTGAAACATTACCCACATGTTTGTAAATAGTCTGTTTATTAAACTCTCCTTAAATCACTCTCTTTGACTGTGTAATCTATTTCTTACTGGAACCCAGCTGATATGCAAATTACAGTTTTGTGTCCTTAACAACAATTCCTACATACACTTCAGCTCACAGGTGTCAGGGTATGTTTATTTGTGTGTTTGGGAGTGTGTGTGTGTGTGTGTGTGTGTGTGTAGCCCTGGGTCTGGAACCAGTATTCAGCTGCTTCTTTCCTAAAAGGGCAGGAAATTCTGAGCCCAGGAGGTAGGAGCTGGCAGGTCAGCTGTTCTCAGTGAGACTCCACCTCCGCAGAGGGGTTTTTGAGGCCAGGTTCTTGCAGGGGGGCCCGCTGCTGCCAGCTGCTGGGAGGTCCCAAGGGAATGAAGCTTAGTAGTCAAGGCCTTCTAATACCTGGGGATTTCGGTGCATTGGTCGTTCAGTGGATTTTGCCACTGATACAAATATAATCGTTTCTATAATTTTCTTTAGAATAAAGTTAAGAATTTATTGAACAAAATTTAATTATTTTTCTAATAAATGAGTTAATAAAATTATATGAGCAACCAGAAAACCAGCAAAACCACACAAATGAAAAAGCAAACACAGGACTAAGACTTGAAATTCTGTTAGTTAACTGATGTCTAAACACCTACAAGGCCAGAATGGGAAAGTATTGGAAACCTGGAGAGAAGTCAGTCCACACTTGCCAATGCCTGTTGGAGTTTCTACAACTGCAAATAAGCACAGCCAGCATTTACTCAGCAGGTATACACGCCAGCCCCTGTTCTAGTCATTTTCTTTGTGTTACCATTTAATTCTCACAACAAGAAAATAGACATTGTAGATCTCTGCTCTACTATTGAAGAAACTGGGACACAGAAGAGTCAAGTACTTAATAAGCGCTAGAACTCAAATTTGAATCCAGGTAGTCTGACCCCAGAGCCTGTATTCTTAACCATTGCACCTTTCATCCGAGCTTTGCTTTTTCCCCCTGAACAATGAGAAGATCAGTATAATGATCTCCAAGGTCTCTTTAAGCTCTAATTCTCTTTGCCTCTGAGTCTGTTTCATTCTCTACACAGAAGGTTAATAATTTCCCTTTAACATCAAGAATGCCCTAATTTCTCAAATCACTGATACACAATACTGAGCCCATGAGTCCACTGGGCCCTTACTCTTCCTCTGACTCTGTTGGGGTCATTCATCATACTGCTACTTGAAATCACTACACTAGACGGTGACTCTCTCAGGCTCGTGGACTGTTTTTATCACTCACTCCAACTCTGCCTAAAACCTTGCCCCTCTCAGAGCTAGACTTGACGTGATACCAAGTTTCCACTGGAACCCAAAAGTCCACTAATTTCATGATGACACACATGCCCATCATACTTATTCCTTGTCCAGGGGTAGTTCTTTGGGAATATCCAAATCTTTCCAATTTTCTTCATCTCTTACTCCTATAATGCCTTTTGACCTGGTCTATTCTTCATCATTTCCTCCTCCAAATCTTTTCACAGCAACTCATAAGACTCTCAACTCAGGCAAACAAACTCTCCTGCCTTCTCAATCTCAGTTAAGTAACTTCTTTTTTGAGGAGATTATTTTTGATCCAAAGCTAACCATACACTGTAGAAAATAATAGCATAACTTCGGGAGAGGTGAAACTGGCATAACTCGTGTTAGGATTCAAGTGTGGCAGACCATTTTACAATGAATGCAATTGCTCTTTAGGGATTAGATTAAAAATAACTAGCTTGTAGATTAAAAATAACTCAAATACTTCTCTTTCTTTAACAGAACCATCCTTTACACAAGGGCCCCAGCTGAAATAGTGCTTCCTGGAAAATATTAATGAGCAGCCAGATCTCCAGGTTGATCATATTTGAGATAAAGGGAGCATATTTTAAATGTCAACAGATGGATCTGTTAAAAGTTTCTGAACAAAGGTTATCCTAGATTTTAGAATGATTAGTTTACATTCTTCAACCTTCTTTAGATCTGTGGCCAATGCTGGTTTCTAACTCTGATGGAAAAATAATTGCAGCACATGCTGTAACATCCAAATTCTTGTTCAAAACAAGAGTTCAAAAGATGATGGTTTTGGGGCCGGCCTCTTGGCACAGTGGTTAAGTTCGCACATTCTGCTTCGGTGGCCCAAGGGTCACTGGTTCGGATCCCGGGCACAGACACGACACAGCTTGGCAAGCCACGCTGTGGCAGGCATCCCATATATAAAGTAGAGGAAGATGGGCATGGATGTTAGCTCAGGGCCAGTCTTCCTCAGCAGAAAAAGGAGGATTGGCAGCAGATGTTAGCTCAGGGCCAATCTTTCTCAAGAAAAAAAAGAAATGATGGCTTTTTGCTGAGGCGTTTCTATTTTGGAACCACCAATTATGACTGTTAAAGAAAAATAATTCTTTGAGGTCTATCAAGAACTATAAAGTTTTAATTAACAGTCTTCACCTATTTGTGTCTTCACTTACATGAAGTGAGAATTCTTCGAGAAGTAATTTAACTTCATTTCATTAAAACAATGTTGTTATCCATAACTTTCATTCATTTAATGAACCTTTCTCCAAAGCATAGTCTAAATTTGTGGAAAATTACATTTAACAACATTTATCTATTACATTAATGGGCAAATTTTTGGTGGCAGCTACTATACATTAGGAATTATTTTAGAGCCTAAGAACACAGGAGTGAATAAACCAGGGGACTGTGTTGGAAAAGACTGACCCACACTTAATTAAGGGCAATGCACGGTGAATGTGCAGTATCAATGGATGAACAAAATGCTGATGGGTTGATGAATCATAGTGATTACTTTAGGCAGGTGGCAGGGGAGGCTAGAGAAAGTCGCACGCAAAACTGAAATGTTTTATGGATTGTAATCAGTCTTTGGGTGGTGAACATGATGTAATCTACACAGAATTCAAAATATATTATGATGTACACCTGAAAGTTATGTAATGTTATAATCCAATGTTACTGCAAGAAAAAATTAAATTAAATTAAAAAATAAAATAAAAATAAGTGGATATTTTAAAAAACACTTAAATGTTTTAGTAAGTTTTGAAGGATAACTAGGAGTTCTCCAGTTGGACCAAAGGTGTAAGACTATTCCAAATGGGGCCAGCCATGTGTCCTGTGAAAGTATAGGACTCTTGGAAACCACAGTTTTTGATCCATTCCATCAACTCTCTCCAGCATGGAATTAGGTATTCTAAGAAGACAAAACACTTGGCCCTTGTCTTCCAGTTTTGCAAAATCAAGATGGAAACAATTCAAGGGAATATGAAAGCAAGTCATAGATCTAATAGAAATTGAAATTGGTTAAGACTGAGCTCGCCTTTAACCCAGGGTTGCAGTATGACTTCTTTCGAGCCTAAGCATTTTTGCCTCATGGACCCTTTCCCCAATAAAAAAAAAGATACTAAAAGTTATATTTTACAACTGTGCTGGTAAAAAGACCAATATGTGAATATTATATGTTAAAACATTTTCTTTGACCTAAAAGTTCATTTTTTCCTTCTGACTTTAAAGGAAATTATAACATTTCTTTGGGACTCTAAGCACTGTGGCTACTGTGCTTACTGATAAACTGCCTTTGGGGATCCTCTCCCATATTCAAGTCAGCATTTTGCTGCCAGAGAATACTTCTAAAAATTTCCCTTTCATCAGATCACAGAGACTCTTCAAGGATACCAGTCTTGGGGGCTGTCCCGGTGGTGCAGCGGCTAAGTTCGCACGTTCCTCTTGGGAGGCCTGGGGTGCACCAGTTTGGATCCTGGGTGCAGACATGGCACCGCTTGGCAAAGCCATGCTGTGGTAGTTGTCCCACATATAAAGTAGAGGAAGATTGGTACAGATGTTAGCTGAGGGCCAGTCTTCCTCAGCAAAAAGAGGAGGATTGGCAGCAGTTAGCTCAGGGCTAATCTTCCTTAAAAAAAAAAAAGCATACCAGTTCATTGTAGTGATCCCCAGATCCTCTGTCTTGAATTTAAAGCTTCACTAAATCTTCTTTTGCCTGGCGATTCAATCTGACTCCTAAATGTGCCCTTTACTTCTGTCACACCCATCCCTCTGGTCCAATGCCGTGTATGGAAATAACTGAGAAAGTTATTTTGTTTTGTTTTATTTGTGTTTTAAATTCTGATTTCAAAACCAATCTCTGAATGTGGGACCCAGAAAACAATACTTTTTAGGGGTTGGCCCCATAGCCGAGTGGTTAAATTCGTGCGCTCCGCTTTGGCAGCCCGGGGTTTCCCCGGTTCAGATCCTGGGCGAGGACGTGGCACTGCTCATCAGGCCATGTTGAGGCAGCATCCCACATGCCACAACTAGAAGGACTCACAACTAAAAATATACAACTATGTACTGGGGGTCTTTGGGGACAAGAAAGAAAAGTGAAAAAATAAATAAATAAAAGTAGCCTTTAAAAAAAAGAAAACACTTTTTAAAGTTCCTCAGTTGACTCTAATTTGCATACAAGTTTGAGAACCAGTGCTCTAAGTAACAAAAAAAGACAATCACTCTCCCGAGTATCACAGAGCATTGTAATGACTTGTTTATACATGAATCTCTGTACTAGATGGAAAGCTCTAAGCATTATTTCTCCATTATTTTAGTTTTACCCACCACCTAGTTCAATGACTAGCATTGAACAGACAATAAACGTTTTTATTGAATGAGTAAATGGGTGAATGAATTGGCACATGTTCTTAAACTTCTACTTTCCCTCTTCCTTGTTTCTTCTTCATTGTCTCACTCCAAGGCTCTCAACCCTGCCTGCACATTAAAATCACCTGAGAGCTTTGTAAAACTCTCCTGGGCCCCACCCCAGGCCAATTAAATCAGAATGTCTGAGGGTGCGGCACAGGTCCTTTTTAAACAATCCTGAGGTGATTCAAACGCACAGCCAGGGTTGAGAATCACTGACTAAGATTTAGTCACTAAAACCCTCTTCAAGGTCCAACTTTTCAGGAAACTTTTTCTGATGCTCTTCCACATGTACTTTCAATTTCTTAAATTCTGGTTGTTCTTAAAAGAAAAATATGGAATTGCAGTCTTAATTATTTTCTTGTTGCATCCATGTGTGTGGAGTCAGTCCAGGCGGACCTCAGTTGATGAAGGGACAGAGATTCAAAATTCAGATTACATTGCTGTCCTCTCTATTTCTAACCCTTAACTCATATTTCCCAGGGGAAGTCAAGGTGGTGCAAGAATTGGGAGGCACCTATTAGCATTCACCTTGGGCATGTGAACACCTGATTATTTTCACGACCAGATCACAGAATACCATAACGCTTATTAAAAATGCTGATTTTTTTGTTAGTCAGCATTACTGTGCTGCTGAGTGGTATGAATTTGGTAACTTAGCAGTTAATGGATATACATTTATTAATGACTGTGAATAATTTTAGTGAAATATTTTATATACCTATTTCAGCCATATATTTTGTAGGATTCTGATGTTTTGAAGTTTCTGTTCTCTATTTTTAAATTTGGAAATAAATATCTAAAAAATAAGCGGTTTCTCAACCAGAAAAAAATGCACATACCTCATCTGTATTGGACAGGCAAAACAGGGACAAAATCAAAATAGGGATTTGGTCATTCTGTGGCTGATGGATAGTCAGTATTCAAGACCTGAGGGAAAAAATTCACACATTTCTAATTGCATAAAGCAGATTTAAATCTGAGTTAATTAGCATTCAAAACTTTTACTTACCCGAAGCTCTTGCTAAACAAAGGCACCAGAAATGGTGACTTTCATAAACCTCCATAGAGTCTGTACGTTTCCATCAGGACCAAACAAATTATATTGTTTCAAGAGGAATTTAGAGAGATATTTCTTTTTACAGTAAAACTACCTGTTTTCCATCCATAAATGTTGTTCTTACAGTTAGTTTAATGGTGATAAGTACGAATTCTTGGAAGCGGTTGATGAATATCTGCTTGGGAAAAAATCTGCTAAGCACCAAATATTTGTAAAACACTCAAACCCACACAGACATACGCAGACACGCACAAACACACCCCAAAGCAGGATTTTGGTTTTTATTCTGAGATCCAAATGGAGAAATGATGATGTAATAAAAAGTCTAATTTGGCACTAATTATGCAAAAGTGTTTAAATGGAAATACTAATTCAAATGTCTTGTCAAATGTCAAATACTAATTCAAATTAAATATTTAGAATCCAGTGTCTTTGTAAAGCCACAATTTCTATACACCAAAGCAAAGAAGTAAGGCGTAGAGGTTTCTACTGAGTCATTTGTTCAGTTTTCTTGAAAGAGATTAACAATGGATGGTTTTGTTCATGATTAAAATAATTTAGCAACCTTTTTTATTGGTATTGCAGTCACATGGGTTAGACGGGAAAAGCAGTCAAGAAAGAAGATGAAAGGCCAATTTCCTCATCTTTCTCTTGTATTTCCCAGATAAATATGTCGGGAAGAAGATCTAAGATACACTTTACATTTTTAAAACATTTTAGTATACTTTTTTTTTTATTGTCCTTATAGTGACCTATGAGATTTGTATTTTTTCCCCATTTGCTAGGGATAAGGTAAATGAGACTCAAAAAGTTTTAATGACTTTCCCAAATTTCAACAGTCTTTAAACACAATGGCAGTCAATTTTATATCTATTATGTGCACAGCTGCTTTATAACAGACAGATGGAGGTAACACATTTTAATTTCTCTGTCATAAAAAGCACAACACCACTTGCTTTCAGATCAAAGCCTGGCCACTTTATTATATTCCCAATACCTCTCACTTTCGAAATACCTTGTGATGAACAAAGCCTTTCACCAAGATTCTCAAACACTCCCGAAATGTTTAGAAAATGCTGGCTGCCTTAGTTCTCTCATGAACTAGTACTTGCTGTAGTCACTCCTAAATTAAAGCCTAGCTTAACTCCGGTAGCTGAGAACAGAACCCATTCATGCTCAGTGCCAATGAGTCCCCTCAGGAGTTGGCATGAAGTTGGCAGTATTTCTAAACAAAGTGGTTTTTAATAAACATTGGTTCCTAATATCATGGTGGTTGTAAATGCTAATGAACTTCCTACAAGGGAAGTAGAAGGGGAAAGGTTTATTTGTTAGACATTTTATCACTGTCCTTGGTCAGCATGGACTATTACTCCAGTTCCCTGAGGCACATATTCCCCCAGTGTTAGCAGTTAATGAATATAAATAGTAGCAGGCCAGCAATTTCCAAAACCATAAATAACTGTTGCTCTGAAAATTCTTGCAAATGGAAAAAAATATAAATAAAAAAGAACTAATGTAGCAAAAACATTACTTATTAACTAAGGCCAGAATTGACGTTCAAAATCTTAGCAACCTGTACCATCCTAGGACACTATAAACCTATTCAATTAATTAACAGATGGAGCTTTATAAATGCAAGTTTTAAGCTATTGTTTCTTTTCCATCTACAATATTTATTCCTTATATAATTCTCTAAAAGACATTCTATAGTGAATGTCCATCCGCAAGATAGTGTCCATTGATGATCAGTAAATTTTGTCTGGATTGATATTTCTATAATCATTCTTTACTCTTTTTAGGATTAAAAAGATTCTATTAGAATGCAAGTTCATGTAGTAAATAGAACGACAGGGAAGTGAATGAAGAAAAGCTAACAATTTCCCCCATCTTCTCTCCCCATCAATAAATGTTGTCACTGATCTAACACTCCGCATTAGAGATTAACATATCAAAGTATCAAAAAGTTATTAAAATAGCGTGTTAACTCAGGATTTTATTGATGTCCTAGAGAAAGGGCAGCAACCAGCTAAGTATACAAAACTTGGGATGGTAAAAGTGACAGTCCTCATAGAATTTGTAATTTTCTAATTATTGAAGGACATTTGCTGAGGTACATGTACCAGAGTCTTATATTAATTACAGCACCAGAAAAGAGACTTTTAAATTATGATTACTATAGAAACAGAGTTACAAAAGGTTGTAACATTTGGACAAATATCTCTGCAAAGTTGTAGGACACATCAAGCTAGAATTCAGTAGTTTTTACTTAACATAATCATTTTAAAAATTTTAGAGTAGTTTTAGATTTACATAGAGTTGCAAAGATAGTAGAGAGAATTTCCATCTATCATACATCCAGTTTCCCCTATTGTTAACATCTCACATAACCATAGTACATTTGTCGCAACAAACAGACATTGACTGTTAACTAAACTCTGGACTTCATTTAGATTTCACTAGTTTTTTCCTAACATTCTTATTTCAGGGTCCCATCCAGGGCACCACATTACATTTGGTCATAGTGTCTTAGTCTTCTCTAGGGTGTGACAACTCAGCGTCTTTTCTTGTTTTTGATGACCTTGACAATTCTGAGAAGCACTGTTCAGGTACTCTGTAGAATGTCCCTCATTCTGGATTTGTCCAAAGCTTTTGTCATTATTAGACTGGGGCTATGGGTTTTGGGGCAGCATATCACAGAGGTGAAGTGCCCTTCTCATCACACCATAACAAGAGTACCTACTATCACCATTGCATCACTGACGATGCTAATGTTGACATTAACCTTAAGATAACATTTGCCAATTTTTCCACTCTAACGTTACTTTTCTCCTCTCTCATACTCTATTCTTTGTAAACAAATCACATTCAAGGAGAAAGGGTAGGAAGATTCAGTACCTTTTTGAAAAACTTATCCAGATATATTCATCCAATTTTTCTGTCACAAGCATAAGCAATAGATCAAGTTACTAATCTTTGTCTCTGATTAGGAAGTTGGAATCCATTTCCTCTAATTTGATGAAACATTTGTTTATTTGCTGCCTGCTATAGAAGAGAGATGGATTGATTCAAAGGAGGTACAAATGGAAGGGAGGGAAAGAGGAAAGAGAAAGAGAGGAAGAAAATTGAGATATTTGTCTAATTTCACAGCTATGTAATGTAAACCTCAGTATGTTGAAGATGCTTCTATTAAAGAGTATGTTTAAAATGGAATTGGGAGGCTTTTGGGAATGGAGATAAGGAAAAGGAAGCATTAGCTGCTGAAAGAAAAAAATCCTTGCAGTTACTATGTAAAAGACTACAAAATTTTATTGCTCTCTAGTTTTATTTCAGAAGCCAATAGCGTTTTGAAAGAAGCAATAACGTATGTAGCATTTTATTTTGTATATCACTTGAGCATTTATTCATTTATTTCTTCATTCATTCAACTCTTACTGAACACAGTGTACATTAAGCATTATTCAGGGCACAGAGGAGAAAGAAGTGAACAAGAAGTAATGTCTTCATACAAGATTGTATATAATAGTCCTACAGTCTATTTTTAGGAATATTTTCACCCTAAAAGGAAATCTGATAAAAATTATATAAATCTTTAGAAAATACAAGGTGACAAATTCATAATTCTTGATTCCAACAAACACATTTGGTTTCAATGAGGCCTTGGTCAACTTTTCAGTTAGTAGATGCGTAGAACTGAACTGTGCACATCTCATTCCCTTTGTTAACAGCTATTCCATGAAAACTTTAGGAAAATGACAAGCTATCCATTGATAAGGTATTGTTGAGGTGGACATGACTGGCTAATGACAGCTGCTCACTAATTTGCTTAGCTGGCTTTGGGCTGTTCTCCTGCCCCCAGGTAACCGGCACACCTAAATATTCCACTAGAAGCTCATTTTGGATTGTCCTAACAAGCTTCTCTGAAGCAAACTGAATGAGGTAAAAACTTTAGTCTTTGTCATCCAAGGATGCGTCACTGATACTTGCTAGATCTGGCTACTCCCTGTTATCCACCCTCTTTTTTTTTTTTACCTAGCAGGGATGGCCTTCTGGCACAAATGATAGGCAACTTAATTAAATTTTATTTCGCAAATATTGTCCCTACTGTGCAAAGTTCAAGAGCCATCACACTCAAGTTTTTGTCCTTGAGGCATATATAGTTTAGAGGAGAAGATGTAAGTAAAAGGGCAATTTCAAAACCTTAGGATGAGTGTAAAATGACAGGTGTGACATGGCGTACGTAAAGGGTTCTTAATCCAGCTTTGGAGGGTCATGGAAGACTTCCCCAAGAAGGTAAAGTGTAAGCCAAGATCTCAAAGTAAGTAGAATTTAACTAACATAGATCACCAATGTCTTCCATGGTGCTAAACCTAATGTCAATTCCCAGGCTTAATCTTACTTGACCCATCAGCAGCCTTGACCTAGTTGCTTGCTTCCACAGCTTTGTAAAACTTTCTTCACTTGGCTTCTAGAACGTCACATTCTCCTGGCTTTCCTACTATCTAATCTCACGCAGTCTCTTTTGTTCCTGAGATGCTCTGAGGAATATTGGTATGTTCCTGGGCTCAGTCCTTAGACTATTTCTCTTTTCTCTCTACACTCAATCCCTTGATTATGCATCCAGTTAGATGATCTTATATTTCATTTATGTGCTAATGATTTCCAAATTTACATTTTTCACCCTGAATCCAGAATTGTCTACTGAACAATCTACTCAAACTCTCCACTTAGATTACTAATAGGCTTCTCAAACTTAACATATTCAAAAATAAACATCTAGTACTCCCTCCCAAAGTCTGTTCTTTATACAACCTTTCCCAATCTCAGTTAATGATAATGCCATAGTTCTAGTTACTGAGGACCTAAACTGTGATGTAATCTTTTATCCCTCTCTTTCCCTTCATCTCACATAAATCTGTTATCGAGTCATACTTGGATATATTTTAAAGTCATTCCTTTAAAATATATCCAAAATAGGGCAGGCTCCATGGCGTAGTGTGGTTAAGTTTGGCATGCTCTGCTTTGGCAGCCTGAGTTCTGTTGCTGGGTGTGGACCTACAACCACTCATCAGCAGCCATGTTGTAGTGGTGACCCATATACAAAATAGAGGAAGACTGGCACAGATGTTAGCTCAGGGCCAATCTTCCCAAGGGGAAAAAGAATATAGATATATATAGATATATATAGATATAAGAATAGATATATATATATATTGAATATAAGAATAGATATATATATAGATATATAGATATATAGATACATAGATATATATATATCTCCAAAATGGAATAACATTACCAACTTCTTACAACTCTGGCCCAAGCTACCTTCATTGTTCATCTGCATTATTTTAGTGGCTTCTTAATTTATCTGCTTGCTTTTGTCCTTGCCCACCTTCAGTTTATTAACAAAAAAAAAGGCAGATCATAATATGCATTGTTTAAGACCCACTCCCTTCCTATGTTTGCCCATTTCCTCAAGAGAAAAGCCAAAGGCCCAGGAGGCCTTTGTGATATGGCCCTACCTTACCTCTATGACCTAATCTCCATCCAGTCTCTCCCCTTTGCTCACTCTGCTCCAGCTACAGTAGCCTCTATAGTGCTCCAGGAACTTTTGATGAGAGCTAATGGTTGATTTGGACATGGATGGATGAAGGAGAGAAGGAATCAAGGATAATAACTGAATTCACGGCATAGACTACTGGGTGTATAGTGATTCATTCACTAAGGAAGGGAGCATGGATGGAAGGCTGCCTTTGGAGTTGAAGAGAGGAGAAATAATGAGATTGAAAACGCTGAATTTGAGTTGCCTCTGAGATTCTTTGGAAGCGTGACAATCATTTTATATATGAGTTTAGAGCTCAGAAGAGAGATCAGTATTATATATTTATATTTGGGAGGCATTCCTATATAGTAATTGGAACCAGAAAGCTTGATCAGATGACTGTGGAGTGGGCCTAGCAATGGAACAGTTATGAATGCCTCATAAGCCAAGGGATGGACAAGGCTTGAGGCACCTTGAAATAGGACAAAGAAGGAGAAACCAAATACATACAAAAGAAAACTAGGAGAGCGAAAGGTATCAGTTAGGATGCTTTAGTTGAAAATAGAATATCTTACTAAGTGTAACTTTAAAAGTAGGGATTTACTATCTACAAGACAAATTATCTGGAAGCATGCACTTCAGTGGTTCAGTGAGGCCTCCAGAACCCAGACTCTTTCCCTCTGTCTACTCCTCATGCTATGGGTTTTGTTCTCAGGTGTATTTAAGAAATACCCTGTACCAGTCCCACTGTTTCAGAATAGTTAACTTATTTAAGCCTCACTACAAGCCTCTTAGATAGTTAGAACTATTATTATCATTCCTGATTTACAGATGGGAAAAGATCTGCAGAGACAGATTAAGTAAATTACCCAAGTCATAAGAGAGCATATTGGGGAGCTAGAATTTGAACATCAGTATCCAGAGTCCATTCTTTCAACCAATATGTTGTACTGCCTCTCCTTTTTACTTATAAGAGGACTATCATAGCTTTAGACATCACTTCTTCACACAACTCATTCAAGGGCTGAGAGCGCTTACCAATAGCCCTTTACCAGAGTTCTCTTTATGCCTTATTAGCCAGAACTAGGTCACCTATCCTCTCTTAAATCAATCACTGGTAGTAGAAAATGGGATAACTTTCTTTGAATATAGTGTCACCAGCTATTTGGGAAAAAATTGGGGTTCTGTTAAAAAAAGAAGAGGTGTATATTGGGGAGGATATGCTATTATTATGGAAACCTAGGGAAGACTGTATTTTTAAAAGAAGGGAATAATAAAAATTTGAAGTGTTATGATGAGTTTAAGAAGGATAAGTCTTAAAAAGCATTAATTGGATTAAGCGACAAGGAGATCACTGGTGACCTTTTTGACAATAGCTTCTGAAGATTTTGGGGGTAGAACAGATTGGAGTGGTTTGATGAGTGATGAGAATAAAACTACTCTCTGAAGTAGAGCAGAAAGGTAAAGAGGGCAGTAGATAAATGAGGCTATGAAGTTGAGAGGAATTTTCTTATTTTAGATGAGAAATTGACTTGAATATACCTAAATGTTGATGGGCAGAAACTGGGAGAAGGAAGCTGGAGAAGTGAGCTTCCTACAAAGGAAGGAGAGATTGAGATCTAAAGTACAACTGGAGGAAGTAAACGTCAGTTACCTCTTCCATCAATATGAAAGGAAAAAAGGAAAAATGTACACGTTTAAGAAAATTTGTAAATATAACATTAGGAATTTCAGGTGGCCCCTATCTAATGATTACTCTTGTATCCAGGTAGCAGTATTCAAGGTGGCAGGACTCCAGAAGTAAGTAAGTGTGGTGACAGCCTATTAAGACTGTTCAGAAGAATGTCCACAGCCCTTAGAAGATTGATCCCAGTTGAATTTAGCACCTCAGATCGCAGTGACTGCCTTATCCTAGAAAATTCTTTAGACATACTCATCTAGAACTTAATATAAAGATAAATGTATTGCTATTTTCACTTTTCTATGCAGTCTGTCACATGTTCCTGAAAAGATTTTAATCCCCTCATAAGTAGGATTTCTTTTTGTCAGTTCCTAACACAGGACTATGTGAATAGTGGATGGCCAATAAGCATCAACTGGTAAGTGACAGTGACAATGATGGTTTTAGAGTAAAAATATGACAAATTTCATAATCTTTCTTTATCATTTATGAAGGAATGGAGAAGAAATGCCCATTACTGACTCATAATTTTTCAACAACAATTCTGGGTTTTCTATGTAAAGGTTAGAACTTATAAGTTAATTTTATATGTGCGATCAATAAGTTCCTGCTGGCTAGTAGCCATAAAACCTGTGACTTAATGAGATTCACATTCTTGACAAAACTGGGCAGTGTCAGAACTGGAAAAGGTATTCTGAAAATGGTCGGTCACTTAGGTGCAGCACATATCTCTGAATCATCTAAGGATGCCCATCTGAATCATCGACCAAAAGACAAATTATGCCCAAGAAGAAACAACAGTCTCTAAACAACTAACATAGGTGAGAGTGAAAGATGGATGAAGCATGAAAGTAACACTTCTCCCTATTTAAAACTAGTCATAATTCATAAAATGTCATTAGACAATTGAAGCAGGCCCTATCATATTCTGAATTTAATTTTAGTCCAATAATTAGAGATGAAGCTTATTGTTTTGTTCTACTAACAGGTATGTTACTTAATTCTAGAGCTGGCAGGAAGCATAACATCCCTTCATTCACTTACTCATTCACTCACCCATCGTTGATTCAGCAGACATTTTTTGAATACAACTTTATACCAGGAACCAGGAATTCAGACAAATATAGACATGAACTTTGTTGTCAAGCACTTCACGATCTAATCTAGCACCTCAGAGTCCAGTTGTGAATGATTTTAACTGGACATTGGCCATTTAATTAATAATTTCTACTTAAAAGATTCATTGCTCTGAGCTTGCGTAATTAAAAAAATTCTCCAAATTTTCTGTTCTTTTAATAATTACATAAAAGCCTGCTAAAAAGAAAAAAGCAAATGTAGACTGTGGGTTTAAAAAAAAACGGTGCTGCTCTTTCAATGATTGTATAATTAATCAAAAGACATTTACATTCCTTTTCTAAAAAGAAATGCATAAACCACCGGGAATTGTGCACATGAATTATTTCAGTTATGAGGCAAATCTCTTATATGTAAGATGCCTAAGGAACAGTTAAAATACACAAACAAAGGAAGCATTAGACCAATGGTCTTGGCCTATCCAGAGATAAAAAGCAACTGCTCATGGTCTTAATACTCTAGCCTATTCCTGGAAGATTTTTCTAAAGTCTTTTAAATATAATGAAGAGTATTTCAATGA
The DNA here is from genome assembly GCF_021613505.1 of Equus quagga. Classification (NCBI taxonomy): domain Eukaryota; kingdom Metazoa; phylum Chordata; class Mammalia; order Perissodactyla; family Equidae; genus Equus; species Equus quagga. Next base: position 20,538,295 of record NC_060279.1, on the reverse strand, counting down.
ATTAATTCATCTAACCCAAGTACCTTTATTTTGATGTCTTGTTTTCTAAGGGAATTAATTAATTTGAGTATTTTTTGTACTTCTGAAATTCAAATAACCATTTGTATTTTGCATGGTTACTAGTAACCATAGCCATTTAGCTGTGAATTAACGATCAATTAAACAGGGTGATAATGTTCCACTTCTCAGTGTTTTCATTTATTTACCTAAAAGTGCAACTATCTCACAACTTTTTTAGCTTATAATCCTCATTTGTTTGTTTAAACAATATTACTGAGTATAAAATATATGTAAGAACAGTATGCTCATCCAGTTTAAAGAGTAAGAGATAACTTGTTTTTAACAAGCTTCTAATTTAAGAGAGACATGCAACCACATTGCCAGACAACCCACATAATATGTGTGAGAAGTCATGAGAGAGATTCAACATATGACAGGAGTTGAGAGGAGAGGTGATCTCCTCTGAGAGTGAGGCAGGAACAGAGAAGGAACAGAGAAGACTTTGAACAATCTGACCCTTGAGTTTGATATTGACAGAGGTAGATGAAAGGGTATCCTAAGCTGAGAAAAGAGCATTTGGGGAAAAGATGAAGTGGTCCGGGTTGACAAGAGCATAATATAAGGTGGGGGAAGGTTTGGAAGACAGGGTTGAGCCAAAAAATTGATTATAGAATTTTGAGTTAGGCAATAGAAAATGAATAAAAATGGAAGAGAGAAAATTCTTCCAAATTCAATCAAGGAAAACAAGTAGGGTTTAATGCCAAAAATGTTATTTTTCCACTTTGCAAATAGATGTCTTGGCATTGAAGATACACATCTTCTCTTATTGGCCAATTATAAATCCACTGTCCCCTCCCTTCTTTGCATCCTACAAAGCTGTAGACAACTGTGCAGGGACTGTCACTAATCACCCAAGTGATGTGGCTGAAGGTGTGGTTAGGAGGGGCTATCATCTCCTTTTTCTTGCCAGAAATACAGTCATACTAAAATTATTCTAAATCATTGCAATAACTACATGACAGGACTAGTCTCAATGATTCAGTTTACGAGTCATAGCAACTCATTTCATGATCAGTGTGTTTTTCATTGCAAATAATTGAATATTTTTATCAATAGAGAACATTCCACACAATGATACATCCATACAATGGTCTACTATGCAGGCATTGAAAATAATGATTTAGAACTATACAAATTGATTTAGAGGGATTTCCTCAAGGTGAGATAGGTGACAAATACTAATAATGACTAATTATTGAGTTCTTAGTATATGTCAGCATTTTCCAATATTATCTTATTTAAAATCCTCAACCAAATCCTATTGCTACTATCTCATTTTAAATTAAGAAACTGAGGCACAGAAAGGTTAAGAAATTTGCTCAGGGTCACACATGTAGTAAGTGGCAGAAGCAGATTTGAACACAGGCAATCTTTAGATGCCAACCTTTTAATCACCATCTGCTTAACTATATTGTTCATCCAATCTAGGGTTGGGTTTGTTAAAATTTCTATGTGGCTGGTCATCACATTTTGTTTATTTAGCACCAAATGCCACAATAACAGCATTAAATACCAGGCAACCAAATGGCTATTTACAAGGTGTTACTAATTGTTAGTGCTGGGAATGCAAAATATCTGGTTTATTTTTTCTTCCATTTGGTGTATTCTTTGGTAAAGCTGTAGAGCCATAGTGCAGCTGTTACTTTGGACAAGTGGGTTTCAAATGGTGCAATGTTAAGAAATAGCATTTTATTTTTCCTTGCTGCTGTCATTTTTGCTTTATATATTGTTTTCCCCTCTGGCTTTACCCCATTGGTTGAAATCTAGCAAGTACTATAATTTCTCTCCTAATTTTCAAAATAAGGGTCATCTTTACTATCTAGAATAGTTTCATTTTGGGAATGAACATGTCCAGTACTGAATAGACAAAATGCCGAAGGCATTTAAAGTTAAAACTTCCTGCAGCTCCTTCCTGGTCTCAGGTTAAGAGCCTGCAGGACTTGAAGTGGGGAAAAAGAAGGGAGAAGAGAGCTGGTTCCTTCCTATTTCTCTCCCTAGCATTTCTTCTTATCTGTGCTATTGATTTCTGGCTTACCTGCACTGTGCTCAGAGAACATTCTTGAAATAATTTAAATACTGGAAATTTGTTACAACTTCTTTACGGCACATGACAAAGTCAATTTTGGCACATGTTCTTTCTGTACTCAAAATAATATATATTCTACAACTATTAGGTGCTTTGTTCTACATGTCAATTAGGTTGAGTTTCTCAATCATATTGTTCAAATCCTCGACATCCTTTCTACATTTTTGTCTGCTTCTTTCAGTTACTAATAAAGTCTCTTACTATAATTGTGTGTTTGCCTATTTCTCCTTATACCTCTGCAAATTTTTGCTTTGTATATCTTGAAGTTATGTTGCTAGGTGCATTCATATTTAGAGTTACTCTATCTTCTTAATGAACAGAACCTTATATCATTATGAACCGCTTCTCTTCATCTATGGTAAGTTGGTGCCTTAAAGTCCACTTAATTTAACAATATAGCTACAATAACTTTTTTGTTTTTTAATAGTATATTTTTATTTCATCTTTTTACTCTCAATATTTCTGTATCCTCACATTTTGAGTGCTTGTATTGTAAGCAGGATACAGTTACTTTCTATATTTTTATCCAATCTGACACTCTCTGTTCTTTAATTGGAGTATTTGATTTACATTTAATGTAATTACTGATATATTTGTGTTAAATCCACCTGTTTTTATTAGTTTTATACTTGTCCTGTCTCTTTTACATTTTTTTCTCTTTTCTTGTATTCTCCTAGAATGAATTTTTAAAAATTATTCCATTTGTTTCCCCACTATCAGCTTCGTAGCTAGACACTCTTTTATTATTGTTTCAGTGGTAAACCTAGAGTTTCTTTATATCATTAAAGTTTAAAATAAATCTAAATCTTTAACTCCATTTACTTCCCTCCAAACTTATATGCCATTGTTATCTTATATTTTAATTTACATATGATACATTCACAAATGTATTGTTATTTTTGTTTTATATAGCCATTTTCTTTTTAAGTTCACTCCACATTAATCCTTTTCTTTGCTTTCATTCTGCCTACACCTCTGTCTTCAGAACTAGGATAATTCTCCCGACAAGAAATGTTTGTCTACCCTATTGTCAAGAAGACGTTCCATTTTTCTCTAGAGCTTTATAGTTTTAACCCTCATATTTAGATCTATGATGTATTATGTGAAGTTCCTTAAGGGTACCCAGATGCTCTAGCATCACTTATTGAATTCCATTGGCACTTTTGTAAAAAAATAAATTTCTGGACTCTCTGTTTTGTTCCATTCATCTATTTTTCTACATATAAACCAAAACCAATCACTTTATAGTAAGTCTGAAAATATGGTAGTATTAGTTCTCAACTTTATTCTTCTTTAAGCTTGTTTTGTCTACTCTAGGTCTTTTGTATTTCCAT